>NW_026967763.1:152500-183871 GCF_028390025.1 Pseudophryne corroboree | reverse complement strand
ACCATCACCTGTGCTGTACCCTAATACTGACCCAGTGCCTCATACCTATGTCATACCTCCCGACATGACCTCTCCAGGAGGACACAATGCTCTGCTCCTGCACTTCCCTCTTACTGTATGATTACCATCACCTGTGCTGCACCCCAATACTGACCCAGTGCTCATACCTATGTCATACTCCCAACATGACCCTCTCCAGGAGGACACAATGCCCTGCTCCTGCTCTTCCCTCTTACTGTATGATTACCATCACCTGTGCTATACCCTAATACTGACCCAGTGCTCATACCTATGTCATACCTCCCAACATTACCTCTCCAGGAGAACACAATGCTCTGCTCCTGCACTTCCCTCTTACTGTATGATTACCATCACCTGTGCTGCACCCCAATACTGACCCAGTGCTCATACCTATGTCATACTCCCAACATGACCCTCTCCAGGAGGACACAATGCTCTGCTCCTGCTCTTCCCTCTTACTGTATGATTACCATCACCTGTGCTATACCCTAATACTGACCCAGTGCTCATACCTATGTCATTACCTTTCAACATGACCTCTCCAGGAGGACACAATGCTCTGCCCTCTTACTGTATGATTACCATCACCTGTGCTGTACCCTAATACTGACCCAGTGCTCATACCTATGTCATACCTCCCAACATGACCTCTCCAGGAGGACACAATGCTCTGCTCCTGCACTTCCCTCTTACTGTATGATTACCATCACCTGTGCTGTACCCTAATACTGACCCAGTGCTCATACCTATGTCATACTTCCCAACATGACCTCTCCAGGACGACACAATGCTCTGCTCCTGCTCTTCCCTCTTACTGTATGATTACCATCACCTGTGCTGTACCCTAATACTGACCCAGTGCTCATACTTATGTCATACCTTCCAACATGACCTCTCCAGGAGGACACAATGCCCTGCTCCTGCTCTTCCCTCTTACTGTATGATTACCATCACCTGTGCTATACCCTAATACTGACCCAGTGCTCATACCTATGTCATACCTTTCAACATGACCTCTCCAGGAGGACACAATGCTCTGCTCCTGCTCTTCCTCTTACTGTATGATTACCATCACCTGTGCTGTACCCCAATACTGACCCAGTGCTCATACCTATGTCATACCTCCCAACATTACCTCTCCAGGAGAACACAATGCTCTGCTCCTGCTCTTCCCTCTTACTGTATGATTACCATCACCTGTGCTGTACCCTAATACTGACCCAGTCATCATACCTATGTCAATCCTCCCAACATGACCCTCTCCAGGAGGACACAATGCTCTGCTCCTGCTCTTCCCTCTTACTGTATGATTACCATCACCTGTGCTGTACCCTAATACTGACCCAGTGCTCATACCTATGTCATACCTCCCAACATGACCTCTCCAAGAGGACACAATGCTCTGCTCCTGCTCTTCCCTCTTACTGTATGATTACTATCACCTGTGCTGTACCCTAATACTGACCCAGTGCTCATGCCTATGTCATACCTCCCAACATTACCTCTCCAGGAGAACACAATGCTCTGCTCCTGCTCTTCCCTCTTACTGTATGATTACCATCACCTGTGCTGTACCCTAATACTGACCCAGTCATCATACCTATGTCAATCCTCCCAACATGACCCTCTCCAGGAGGACACAATGCTCTGCTCCTGCACTTCCCTCTTACTGTATGATTACCATCACCTGTGCTGTACCCTAATACTGACCAGTGCTCATACCTATGTCATACCTCCCGACATGACCTCTCCAGGAGGACACAATGCTCTGCTCCTGCACTTCCCTCTTACTGTATGATTACCATCACCTGTGCTGCACCCCAATACTGACCCAGTGCTCATACCTATGTCATACCTCCCAACATGACCCTCTCCAGGAGGACACAATGCCCTGCTCCTGCTCTTCCCTCTTACTGTATGATTACCATCACCTGTGCTGTACCACAATACTGACCCAGTGCTGATACCTATGTCAATCCTCCCAACATGACCCTCTCCAGGAGGACACAATGCCCTGCTCCTGCTCTTCCTCTTACTGTATGATTACCATCACCTGTGCTATACCCTAATACTGACCCAGTGCTCATACCTATGTCATACCTTTCAACATGACCTCTCCAGGAGGACACAATGCTCTGCTCCTGCTCTTCCCTCTTACTGTATGATTACCATCACCTGTGCTGTACCCTAATACTGACCCAGTGCTCATACCTATGTCATACTCCCAACATGACCCTCTCCAGGAGGACGCAATGCCCTGCTCCTGCTCTTCCCTCTTACTGTATGATTACCATCACCTGTGCTATACCCTAATACTGACCCAGTGCTCATACCTATGTCATACCTTCCAACATGACCTCTCCAGGAGGACACAATGCTCTGCTCCTGCTCTTCCCTCTTACTGTATGATTACCATCACCTGTGCTATACCCTAATACTGACCCAGTGCTCATACCTATGTCATACCTTTCAACATGACCTCTCCAGGAGGACACAATGCTCTGCTCCTGCTCTTCCCTCTTACTGTATGATTACCATCACCTGTGCTGTACCCCAATACTGACCCAGTGCTCATACCTATGTCATACCTCCCAACATTACCTCTCCAGGAGAACACAATGCTCTGCTCCTGCTCTTCCCTCTTACTGTATGATTACCATCACCTGTGCTGTACCCTAATACTGACCCAGTGCTCATACCTATGTCATACCTCCCAACATGACCTCTCCAGGAGGACACAATGCTCTGCTCCTGCACTTCCTCTTGCTGTATGATTACCATCACCTGTGCTGTACCCTAATACTGACCCAGTGCTCATACCTATGTCATACTTCCCAACATGACCTCTCCAGGAGGACACAATGCTCTGCTCCTGCTCTTCCTCTTACTGTATGATTACCATCACCTGTGCTGTACCCTAATACTGACCCAGTGCTCATACCTATGTCATACCTCCGAACATGACCTCTCCAGGAGGACACAATGCTCTGCTCCTGCACTTCCCTCTTACTGTATGATTACCATCACCTGTGCTGCACCCCAATACTGACCCAGTGCTCATACCTATGTCATACCTCCCAACATGACCCTCTCCAGGAGGACACAATGCCCTGCTCCTGCTCTTCCCTCTTACGGTATGATTACCATCACCTGTGCTATACCCTAATACTGACCCAGTGCTCATACCTATGTCATACCTTCCAACATGACCTCTCCAGGAGGACACAATGCTCTGCTCCTGCTCTTCCCTCTTACTGTATGATTACCATCACCTGTGCTGTACCCTAATACTGACCCAGTGCTCATACCTATGTCATACTTCCCAACATGACCTCTCCAGGAGGACACAATGCTCTGCTCCTGCTCTTCCCTCTTACTGTATGATTACCATCACCTGTGCTGTACCCTAATACTGACCCAGTGTTCATACCTATGTCATACCTCCCAACATGACCCTCTCCAGGAGGACACAATGCTCTGCTCCTGCTCTTCCCTCTTACTGTATGATTACCATCACCTGTGCTGTACCCTAATACTGACCCAGTGCTCATACCTATGTCATACCTCCCAACATGACCTCTCCAGGAGGACACAATGCTCTGCTCCTGCTCTTCCTCTTACTGTATGATTACCATCACCTGTGCTGTACCCTAATACTGACCCAGTGCTCATACCTATGTCATACCTCCCAACATGACCTCTCCAAGAGGACACAATGCTCTGCTCCTGCTCTTCCTCTTACTGTATGATTACTATCACCTGTGCTGTACCCTAATACTGACCCAGTGCTCATGCCTATGTCATACCTCCCAACATGACCTCTCCAGGAGGACACAATGCACTGCTCCTGCTCTTCCCTCTTACTGTATGATTACCATCACCTGTGCTGTACCCTAATACTGACCCAGTGCTCATACCTATGTCATACCTCCCAACATTACCTCTCCAGGAGAACACAATGCTCTGCTCCTGCTCTTCCCTCTTACTGTATGATTACCATCACCTGTGCTGTACCCTAATACTGACCCAGTCATCATACCTATGTCAATCCTCCCAACATGACCCTCTCCAGGAGGACACAATGCTCTGCTCCTGCACTTCCCTCTTACTGTATGATTACCATCACCTGTGCTGTACCCTAATACTGACCCAGTGCTCATACCTCATGTCATACCTCCCAACATGACCCTCTCCAGGAGGACGCAATGCCCTGCTCCTGCTCTTCCCTCTTACTGTATGATTACCATCACCTGTGCTGTACCCTAATACTGACCCAGTGCTCATACCTATGTCATACCTTCCAACATGACCTCTCCAGGAGGACACAATGCTCTGCTCCTGCTCTTTCCTCTTACTGTATGATTACCATCACCTGTGCTGTACCCTAATACTGACCCAGTGCTCATACCTATGTCATACCTCCCAACATGACCTCTCCAGGAGGACACAATGCTCTGCTCCTGCACTTCCCTCTTGCTGTATGATTACCATCACCTGTGCTGTACCCTAATACTGACCCAGTGCTCATACCTATGTCATACTTCCCAACATGACCTCTCCAGGAGGACACAATGCTCTGCTCCTGCTCTTCCCTCTTACTGTATGATTACCATCACCTGTGCTGTACCCTAATACTGACCCAGTGCTCATACCTATGTCAGACCTCCGAACATGACCTCTCCAGGAGGACACAATGCTCTGCTCCTGCACTTCCCTCTTACTGTATGATTACCATCACCTGTGCTGCACCCCAATACTGACCCAGTGCTCATACCTATGTCATACCTCCCAACATGACCCTCTCCAGGAGGACACAATGCCCTGCTCCTGCTCTTCCCTCTTACTGTATGATTACCATCACCTGTGCTATACCCTAATACTGACCCAGTGCTCATACTATGTCATACCTTCCAACATGACCTCTCCAGGAGGACACAATGCTCTGCTCCTTGCTCTTCCTCTTACTGTATGATTACCATCACCTGTGCTGTACCCTAATACTGACCCAGTGCTCATACCTATGTCATACTTCCCAACATGACCTCTCCAGGAGGACACAATGCTCTGCTCCTGCTCTTCCCTCTTACTGTATGATTACCATCACCTGTGCTGTACCCTAATACTGACCCAGTGTTCATACCTATGTCATACCTCCCAACATGACCCTCTCCAGGAGGACACAATGCTCTGCTCCTGCTCTTCCCTCTTACTGTATGATTACCATCACCTGTGCTGTACCCTAATACTGACCCAGTGCTCATACCTATGTCATACCTCCCAACATGACCTCTCCAAGAGGACACAATGCTCTGCCCCTGCTCTTCCTCTTACTGTATGATTACTATCACCTGTGCTGTACCCTAATACTGACCCAGTGCTCAATGCCTATGTCATACCTCCCAACATGACCTCTCCAGGAGGACACAATGCTCTGCTCCTGCTCTTCCCTCTTACTGTATGATTACCATCACCTGTGCTGTACCCTAATACTGACCCAGTGCTCATACCTATGTCATACCTCCCAACATTACCTCTCCAGGAGAACACAATGCTCTGCTCCTGCTCTTCCCTCTTACTGTATGATTACCATCACCTGTGCTGTACCCTAATACTGACCCAGTCATCATACCTATGTCAATCCTCCCACATGACCCTCTCCAGGAGGACACAATGCTCTGCTCCTGCACTTCCCTCTTACTGTATGATTACCATCACCTGTGCTGTACCCTAATACTGACCCAGTGCTCATACCTATGTCATACCTCCCGACATGACCTCTCCAGGAGGACACAATGCTCTGCTCCTGCACTTCCCTCTTACTGTATGATTACCATCACCTGTGCTGCACCCCAATACTGACCCAGTGCTCATACCTATGTCATACCTCCCAACATGACCCTCTCCAGGAGGACACAATGCCCTGCTCCTGCTCTTCCCTCTTACTGTATGATTACCATCACCTGTGCTATACCCTAATACTGACCCAGTGCTCATACCTATGTCATACCTTTCAACATGACCTCTCCAGGAGGACACAATGCTCTGCTCCTGCTCTTCCCTCTTACTGTATGATTACCATCACCTGTGCTGTACCCTAATACTGACCCCAGTGCTCATACCTATGTCATACCTCCCAACATGACCCTCTCCAGGAGGACGCAATGCCCTGCTCCTGCTCTTCCCTCTTACTGTATGATTACCATCACCTGTGCTATACCCTAATACTGACCCAGTGCTCATACCTATGTCATACCTTCCAACATGACCTCTCCAGGAGGACACAATGCTCTGCCCTCTTACTGTATGATTACCATCACCTGTGCTGTACCCTAATACTGACCCAGTGCTCATACCTATGTCATACCTCCCAACATGACCTCTCCAGGAGGACACAATGCTCTGCTCCTGCACTTCCCTCTTACTGTATGATTACCATCACCTGTGCTGCACCCCAATACTGACCCAGTGCTCATACCTATGTCACACCTCCCAACATGACCCTCTCCAGGAGGACACAATGCCCTGCTCCTGCTCTTCCCTCTTACTGTATGATTACCATCACCTGTGCTATACCCTAATACTGACCCAGTGCTCATACCTATGTCATACCTTCCAACATGACCTCTCCAGGAGGACACAATGCTCTGCTCCTGCTCTTCCCTCTTACTGTATGATTACCATCACCTGTGCTGTACCCTAATACTGACCCAGTGCTCATACCTATGTCATACCTCCCAACATGACTCTCTCCAGGAGGACACAATGCTCTGCTCCTGCACTTCCCTCTTGCTGTATGATTACCATCACCTGTGCTGTACCCTAATACTGACCCAGTGCTCATACCTATGTCATACTTCCCAACATGACCTCTCCAGGAGGACACAATGCTCTGCTCCTGCTCTTCCCTCTTACTGTATGATTACCATCACCTGTGCTGTACCCCAATACTGACCCAGTGCTCATACCTATGTCATACCTCCCAACATGACCTCTCCAGGAGGACAATGCTCTGCTCCTGCTCTTCCCTCTTACTGTATGATTACCATCACCTGTGCTGTACCCTAATACTGACCCAGTGCTCATACCTATGTCATACCTCCCAACATGACCCTCTCCAGGAGGACGCAATTGCCCTGCTCCTGCTCTTCCCTCTTACTGTATGATTACCATCACCTGTGCTATACCCTAATACTGACCCAGTGCTCATACCTATGTCATACCTCCCAACATGACCTCTCCAGGAGGACACAATGCTCTGCTCCTGCTCTTCCCTCTTACTGTATGATTACCATCACCTGTGCTGTACCCTAATACTGACCCAGTGCTCATACCTATGTCATACTTCCCAACATGACCTCTCCAGGACGACACAATGCTCTGCTCCTCCCTCTTACTGTATGATTACCATCACCTGTGCTGTACCCTAATACTGACCCAGTGCTCATACTTATGTCATACCTTCCAACATGACCTCTCCAGGAGGACAATATGCCCTGCTCCTACTCTTCCCTCTTACTGTATGATTACCATCACCTGTGCTATACCCTAATACTGACCCAGTGCTCATACCTATGTCATACCTTTCAACATGACCTCTCCAGGAGGACACAATGCTCTGCTCCTGCTCTTCCCTCTTACTGTATGATTACCATCACCTGTGCTGTACCCCAATACTGACCCAGTGCTCATACCTATGTCATACCTCCCAACATTACCTCTCCAGGAGAACACAATGCTCTGCTCCTGCTCTTCCCTCTTACTGTATGATTACCATCACCTGTGCTGTACCCTAATACTGACCCAGTCATCATACCTATGTCAATCCTCCCAACATGACCCTCTCCAGGAGGACACAATGCTCTGCTCCTGCACTTCCCTCTTACTGTATGATTACCATCACCTGTGCTGCACCCTAATACTGACCCAGTGCTCATACCTATGTCATACCTCCCGACATGACCTCTCCAGGAGGACACAATGCTCTGCTCCTGCACTTCCCTCTTACTGTATGATTACCATCACCTGTGCTGCACCCCAATACTGACCCAGTGCTCATACCTATGTCATACCTCCAACATGACCCTCTCCAGGAGGACACAATGCCCTGCTCCTGCTCTTCCCTCTTACTGTATGATTACCATCACCTGTGCTATACCCTAATACTGACCCAGTGCTCATACCTATGTCATACCTTTCAACATGACCTCTCCAGGAGGACACAATGCTCTGCTCCTGCTCTTCCCTCTTACTGTATGATTACCATCACCTGTGCTGTACCCTAATACTGACCCAGTGCTCATACCTATGTCATACCTCCCAACATGACCTCTCCAGGAGGACACAATGCTCTGCTCCTGCACTTCCCTCTTGCTGTATGATTACCATCACCTGTGCTGTACCCTAATACTGACCCAGTGCTCATACCTATGTCATACTTCCCAACATGACCTCTCCAGGAGGACACAATGCTCTGCTCCTGCTCTTCCCTCTTACTGTATGATTACCATCACCTGTGCTGTACCCTAATACTGACCCAGTGCTCATACCTATGTCATACCTCCGAACATGACCTCTCCAGGAGGACACAATGCTCTGCTCCTGCACTTCCCTCTTACTGTATGATTACCATCACCTGTGCTGCACCCCAATACTGACCCAGTGCTCATACCTATGTCATACCTCCCAACATGACCCTCTCCAGGAGGACACAATGCCCTGCTCCTGCTCTTCCCTCTTACTGTATGATTACCATCACCTGTGCTGTACCCTAATACTGACCCAGTGCTCATACCTATGTCATACCTTCCAACATGACCTCTCCAGGAGGACACAATGCTCTGCTCCTGCTCTTCCCTCTTACTGTATGATTACCATCACCTGTGCTGTACCTAATACTGACCCAGTGCTCATACCTATGTCATACTTCCCAACATGACCTCTCCAGGAGGACACAATGCTCTGCTCCTGCTCTTCCCTCTTACTGTATGATTACCATCACCTGTGCTGTACCCTAATACTGACCCAGTGTTCATACCTATGTCATACCTCCCAACATGACCCTCTCCAGGAGGACACAATGCTCTGCTCCTGCTCTTCCCTCTTACTGTATGATTACCATCACCTGTGCTGTACCCTAATACTGACCCAGTGCTCATACCTATGTCATACCTCCCAACATGACCTCTCCAGGAGGACACAATGCTCTGCTCCTGCTCTTCCCTCTTACTGTATGATTACCATCACCTGTGCTGTACCCTAATACTGACCCAGTGCTCATACCTATGTCATACCTCCCAACATGACCTCTCCAAGAGGACACAATGCTCTGCTCCTGCTCTTCCCTCTTACTGTATGATTACTATCACCTGTGCTGTACCCTAATACTGACCCAGTGCTCATGCCTATGTCATACCTCCCAACATGACCTCTCCAGGAGGACACAATGCTCTGCTCCTGCTCTTCCCTCTTACTGTATGATTACCATCACCTGTGCTGTACCCTAATACTGACCCAGTGCTCATACCTATGTCATACCTCCCAACATTACCTCTCCAGGAGAACACAATGCTCTGCTCCTGCTCTTCCGTCTTACTGTATGATTACCATCACCTGTGCTGTACCCTAATACTGACCCAGTCATCATACCTATGTCAATCCTCCCAACATGACCCTCTCCAGGAGGACACAATGCTCTGCTCCTGCACTTCCCTCTTACTGTATGATTACCATCACCTGTGCTGTACCCTAATACTGACCCAGTGCTCATACCTATGTCATACCTCCCGACATGACCTCTCCAGGAGGACACAATGCTCTGCTCCTGCACTTCCCTCTTACTGTATGATTACCATCACCTGTGCTGCACCCCAATACTGACCCAGTGCTCATACCTATGTCATACCTCCCAACATGACCCTCTCCAGGAGGACACAATGCCTGCTCCTGCTCTTCCCTCTTACTGTATGATTACCATCACCTGTGCTATACCCTAATACTGACCCAGTGCTCATACCTATGTCATTCCTTCCAACATGACCTCTCCAGGACACAATGCTCTGCTCCTGCTCTTCCCTCTTACTGTATGATTACCATCACCTGTGCTGTACCCTAATACTGACCCAGTGCTCATACCTATGTCATACCTCCCAACATGACCCTCTCCAGGAGGACGCAATGCCCTGCTCCTGCTCTTCCCTCTTACTGTATGATTACCATCACCTGTGCTATACCCTAATACTGACCCAGTGCTCATACCTATGTCATACCTTCCAACATGACCTCTCCAGGAGGACACAATGCTCTGCTCCTGCTCTTCCCTCTTACTGTATGATTACCATCACCTGTGCTGTACCCTAATACTGACCCAGTGCTCATACCTATGTCATACCTCCCAACATGACCTCTCCAGGAGGACACAATGCTCTGCTCCTGCACTTCCCTCTTGCTGTATGATTACCATCACCTGTGCTGTACCCTAATACTGACCCAGTGCTCATACCTATGTCATACTTCCCACATGACCTCTCCAGGAGACACAATGCTCTGCTCCTGCTCTTCCCTCTTACTGTATGATTACCATCACCTGTGCTGTACCCTAATACTGACCCAGTGCTCATACCTATGTCATACCTCCGAACATGACCTCTCCAGGAGGACACAATGTTCTGCTCCTGCACTTCCCTCTTACTGTATGATTACCATCACCTGTGCTGCACCAATACTGACCCAGTGCTCATACCTATGTCATACTTCCCAACATGACCTCTCCAGGAGGACACAATGCTCTGCTCCTGCTCTTCCCTCTTACTGTATGATTACCATCACCTGTGCTGTACCCTAATACTGACCCAGTGTTCATACCTATGTCATACCTCCCAACATGACCCTCTCCAGGAGGACACAATGCTCTGCTCCTGCTCTTCCCTCTTACTGTATGATTACCATCACCTATGCTGTACCCTAATACTGACCCAGTGCTCATACCTATGTCATACCTCCCAACATGACCTCTCCAGGAGGACACAATGCTCTGCTCCTGCTCTTCCCTCTTACTGTATGATTACCATCACCTGTGCTGTACCCTAATACTGACCCAGTGCTCATACCTATGTCATACCTCCCAACATGACCTCTCCAAGAGGACACAATGCTCTGCTCCTGCTCTTCCCTCTTACTGTATGATTACTATCACCTGTGCTGTACCCTAATACTGACCCAGTGCTCATGCCTATGTCATACCTCCCCAACATTACCTCTCCAGGAGAACACAATGCTCTGCTCCTGCTCTTCCCTCTTACTGTATGATTACCATCACCTGTGCTGTACCCTAATACTGACCCAGTCATCATACCTATGTCAATCCTCCCAACATGACCCTCTCCAGGAGGACACAATGCTCTGCTCCTGCACTTCCTCTTACTGTATGATTACCATCACCTGTGCTGTACCCTAATACTGACCCAGTGCTCATACCTATGTCATACCTCCCGACATGACCTCTCCAGGAGGACACAATGCTCTGCTCCTGCACTTCCCTCTTACTGTATGATTACCATCACCTGTGCTGCACCCCAATACTGACCCAGTGCTCATACCTATGTCATACCTTCCCAACATGACCCTCTCCAGGAGGACACAATGCCCTGCTCCTGCTCTTCCCTCTTACTGTATGATTACCATCACCTGTGCTGTACCACAATACTGACCCAGTGCTGATACCTATGTCAATCCTCCCAACATGACCCTCTCCAGGAGGACACAATGCCCTGCTCCTGCTCTTCCCTCTTACTGTATGATTACCATCACCTGTGCTATACCCTAATACTGACCCAGTGCTCATACCTATGTCATACCTTTCAACATGACCTCTCCAGGAGGACACAATGCTCTGCTCCTGCTCTTCCCTCTTACTGTATGATTACCATCACCTGTGCTGTACCCTAATACTGACCCAGTGCTCATACCTATGTCATACCTCCCAACATGACCCTCTCCAGGAGGACGCAATGCCCTGCTCCTGCTCTTCCCTCTTACTGTATGATTACCATCACCTGTGCTATACCCTAATACTGACCCAGTGCTCATACCTATGTCATACCTTCCAACATGACCTCTCCAGGAGGACACAATGCTCTGCTCCTGCTCTTCCCTCTTACTGTATGATTACCATCACCTGTGCTGTACCCTAATACTGACCCAGTGCTCATACCTATGTCATACCTCCCAACATGACCTCTCCAGGAGGACACAATGCTCTGCTCCTGCTCTTCCCTCTTACTGTATGATTACCATCACCTGTGCTGTACCCTAATACTGACCCAGTGCTCATACCTATGTCATACCTTCCAACATGACCCTCTCCAGGAGGACACAATGCTCTGCTCCTGCACTTCCCTCTTACTGTATGATTACCATCACCTGTGCTGTACCCTAATACTGACCCAGTGCTCATACCTATGTCATACTTCCCAACATGACCTCTCCAGGACGACACAATGCTCTGCTCCTGCTCTTCCCTCTTACTGTATGATTACCATCACCTGTGCTGTACCCTAATACTGACCCAGTGCTCATACTTATGTCATACCTTCCAACATGACCTCTCCAGGAGGACACAATGCTCTGCTCCTGCTCTTCCCTCTTACTGTATGATTACCATCACCTGTGCTATACCCTAATACTGACCCAGTGCTCATACCTATGTCATACCTTTCAACATGACCTCTCCAGGAGGACACAATGCTCTGCTCCTGCTCTTCCCTCTTACTGTATGATTACCATCACCTGTGCTGTACCCCAATACTGACCCAGTGCTCATACCTATGTCATACCTCCCAACATTACCTCTCCAGGAGAACACAATGCTCTGCTCCTGCTCTTCCCTCTTACTGTATGATTACCATCACCTGTGCTGTACCCTAATACTGACCCAGTGCTCATACCTATGTCATACCTCCCAACATGACCTCTCCAGGAGGACACAATGCTCTGCTCCTGCACTTCCCTCTTGCTGTATGATTACCATCACCTGTGCTGTACCCTAATACTGACCCAGTGCTCATACCTATGTCATACTTCCCAACATGACCTCTCCAGGAGGACACAATGCTCTGCTCCTGCTCTTCCCTCTTACTGTATGATTACCATCACCTGTGCTGTACCCTAATACTGACCCAGTGCTCATACCTATGTCATACCTCCGAACATGACCTCTCCAGGAGGACACAATGCTCTGCTCCTGCACTTCCCTCTTACTGTATGATTACCATCACCTGTGCTGCACCCCAATACTGACCCAGTGCTCATACCTATGTCATACCTCCCAACATGACCCTCTCCAGGAGGACACAATGCCCTGCTCCTGCTCTTCCCTCTTACGGTATGATTACCATCACCTGTGCTATACCCTAATACTGACCCAGTGCTCATACCTATGTCATACCTTCCAACATGACCTCTCCAGGAGGACACAATGCTCTGCTCCTGCTCTTCCCTCTTACTGTATGATTACCATCACCTGTGCTGTACCCTAATACTGACCCAGTGCTCATACCTATGTCATACTTCCCAACATGACCTCTCCAGGAGGACACAATGCTCTGCTCCTGCTCTTCCCTCTTACTGTATGATTACCATCACCTGTGCTGTACCCTAATACTGACCCAGTGTTCATACCTATGTCATACCTCCCAACATTACCTCTCCAGGAGGACACAATGCTCTGCTCCTGCACTTCCATCTTACTGTATGATTGCCATCACCTGTGCTGTACCCTAATACTGACCCAGTGCTCATACCTATGTCATACCTCCCAACATGACCCTCTCCAGGAGGACACAATGCTCTGCTCCTGCTCTTCCCTCTTACTGTATGATTACCATCACCTGTGCTGTACCCTAATACTGACCCAGTGCTCATACCTATGTCATACCTCCCAACATGACCTCTCCAGGAGGACACAATGCTCTGCTCCTGCTCTTCCCTCTTACTGTATGATTACCATCACCTGTGCTGTACCCTAATACTGACCCAGTGCTCATACCTATGTCATACCTCCCAACATGACCTCTCCAAGAGGACACAATGCTCTGCTCCTGCTCTTCCCTCTTACTGTATGATTACTATCACCTGTGCTGTACCCTAATACTGACCCAGTGCTCATGCCTATGTCATACCTCCCAACATGACCTCTCCAGGAGGACACAATGCACTGCTCCTGCTCTTCCCTCTTACTGTATGATTACCATCACCTGTGCTGTACCCTAATACTGACCTAGTGCTCATACCTATGTCATACCTCCCAACATTACCTCTCCAGGAGAACACAATGCTCTGCTCCTGCTCTTCCCTCTTACTGTATGATTACCATCACCTGTGCTGTACCCTAATACTGACCCAGTCATCATACCTATGTCAATCCTCCCAACATGACCCTCTCCAGGAGGACACAATGCTCTGCTCCTGCACTTCCCTCTTACTGTATGATTACCATCACCTGTGCTGTACCCTAATACTGACCCAGTGCTCATACCTATGTCATACCTCCCAACATGACCCTCTCCAGGAGGACGCAATGCCCTGCTCCTGCTCTTCCCTCTTACTGTATGATTACCATCACCTGTGCTATACCCTAATACTGACCCAGTGCTCATACCTATGTCATACCTTCCAACATGACCTCTCCAGGAGGACACAATGCTCTGCTCCTGCTCTTCCCTCTTACTGTATGATTACCATCACCTGTGCTGTACCCTAATACTGACCCAGTGCTCATACCTATGTCATACCTCCCAACATGACCTCTCCAGGAGGACACAATGCTCTGCTCCTGCACTTCCCTCTTGCTGTATGATTACCATCACCTGTGCTGTACCCTAATACTGACCCAGTGCTCATACCTATGTCATACTTCCCAACATGACCTCTCCAGGAGGACACAATGCTCTGCTCCTGCTCTTCCCTCTTACTGTATGATTACCATCACCTGTGCTGTACCCTAATACTGACCCAGTGCTCATACCTATGTCAGACCTCCGAACATGACCTCTCCAGGAGGACACAATGCTCTGCTCCTGCACTTCCCTCTTACTGTATGATTACCATCACCTGTGCTGCACCCCAATACTGACCCAGTGCTCATACCTATGTCATACCTTCCAACATGACCTCTCCAGGAGGACACAATGCTCTGCTCCTGCTCTTCCCTCTTACTGTATGATTACCATCACCTGTGCTGTACCCTAATACTGACCCAGTGCTCATACCTATGTCATACTTCCCAACATGACCTCTCCAGGAGGACACAATGCTCTGCTCCTGCTCTTCCCTCTTACTGTATGATTACCATCACCTGTGCTGTACCCTAATACTGACCCAGTGTTCATACCTATGTCATACCTCCCAACATGACCCTCTCCAGGAGGACACAATGCTCTGCTCCTGCTCTTCCCTCTTACTGTATGATTACCATCACCTGTGCTGTACCCTAATACTGACCCAGTGCTCATACCTATGTCATACCTCCCAACATGACCTCTCCAGGAGGACACAATGCTCTGCTCCTGCTCTTCCCTCTTACTGTATGATTACCATCACCTGTGCTATACCCTAATACTGACCCAGTGCTCATACCTATGTCATACCTCCCAACATGACCTCTCCAAGAGGACACAATGCTCTGCTCCTGCTCTTCCCTCTTACTGTATGATTACTATCACCTGTGCTGTACCCTAATACTGACCCAGTGCTCATGCCTATGTCATACCTCCCAACATGACCTCTCCAGGAGGACACAATGCTCTGCTCCTGCTCTTCCCTCTTACTGTATGATTACCATCACCTGTGCTGTACCCTAATACTGACCCAGTGCTCATACCTATGTCATACCTCCCAACATTACCTCTCCAGGAGAACACAATGCTCTGCTCCTGCTCTTCCCTCTTACTGTATGATTACCATCACCTGTGCTGTACCCTAATACTGACCCAGTCATCATACCTATGTCAATCCTCCCAACATGACCCTCTCCAGGAGGACACAATGCTCTGCTCCTGCACTTCCCTCTTACTGTATGATTACCATCACCTGTGCTGTACCCTAATACTGACCCAGTGCTCATACCTATGTCATACCTCCCGACATGACCTCTCCAGGAGGACACAATGCTCTGCTCCTGCACTTCCCTCTTACTGTATGATTACCATCACCTGTGCTGCACCCCAATACTGACCCAGTGCTCATACCTATGTCATACCTCCCAACATGACCCTCTCCAGGAGGACACAATGCCCTGCTCCTGCTCTTCCCTCTTACTGTATGATTACCATCACCTGTGCTATACCCTAATACTGACCCAGTGCTCATACCTATGTCATACCTTTCAACATGACCTCTCCAGGAGGACACAATGCTCTGCTCCTGCTCTTCCCTCTTACTGTATGATTACCATCACCTGTGCTGTACCCTAATACTGACCCAGTGCTCATACCTATGTCATACCTCCCAACATGACCCTCTCCAGGAGGACGCAATGCCCTGCTCCTGCTCTTCCCTCTTACTGTATGATTACCATCACCTGTGCTGTACCCTAATACTGACCCAGTGCTCATACCTATGTCATACCTCCCAACATGACCTCTCCAGGAGGACACAATGCTCTGCCCTCTTACTGTATGATTACCATCACCTGTGCTGTACCCTAATACTGACCCAGTGCTCATACCTATGTCATACCTCCCAACATGACCTCTCCAGGAGGACACAATGCTCTGCTCCTGCACTTCCCTCTTACTGTATGATTACCATCACCTGTGCTGTACCCTAATACTGACCCAGTGCTCATACCTATGTCATACTTCCCAACATGACCTCTCCAGGACGACACAATGCTCTGCTCCTGCTCTTCCCTCTTACTGTATGATTACCATCACCTGTGCTGTACCCTAATACTGACCCAGTGCTCATACTTATGTCATACCTTCCAACATGACCTCTCCAGGAGGACACAATGCCCTGCTCCTGCTCTTCCCTCTTACTGTATGATTACCATCACCTGTGCTATACCCTAATACTGACCCAGTGCTCATACCTATGTCATACCTTTCAACATGACCTCTCCAGGAGGACACAATGCTCTGCTCCTGCTCTTCCCTCTTACTGTATGATTACCATCACCTGTGCTGTACCCCAATACTGACCCAGTGCTCATACCTATGTCATACCTCCCAACATTACCTCTCCAGGAGAACACAATGCTCTGCTCCTGCTCTTCCCTCTTACTGTATGATTACCATCACCTGTGCTGTACCCTAATACTGACCCAGTCATCATACCTATGTCAATCCTCCCAACATGACCCTCTCCAGGAGGACACAATGCTCTGCTCCTGCACTTCCCTCTTACTGTATGATTACCATCACCTGTGCTGCACCCCATTACTGACCCAGTGCTCATACCTATGTCATACCTCCCAACATGACCCTCTCCAGGAGGACACAATGCCCTGCTCCTGCTCTTCCCTCTTACTGTATGATTACCATCACCTGTGCTATACCCTAATACTGACCCAGTGCTCATACCTATGTCATACCTTTCAACATGACCTCTCCAGGAGGACACAATGCTCTGCTCCTGCTCTTCCCTCTTACTGTATGATTACCATCACCTGTGCTGTACCCCAATACTGACCCAGTGCTCATACCTATGTCATACCTCCCAACATTACCTCTCCAGGAGAACACAATGCTCTGCTCCTGCTCTTCCCTCTTACTGTATGATTACCATCACCTGTGCTGTACCCTAATACTGACCCAGTCATCATACCTATGTCAATCCTCCCGACATGACCTCTCCAGGAGGACACAATGCTCTGCTCCTGCACTTCCCTCTTACTGTATGATTACCATCACCTGTGCTGCACCCCAATACTGACCCAGTGCTCATACCTATGTCATACCTCCCAACATGACCCTCTCCAGGAGGACACAATGCCCTGCTCCTGCTCTTCCCTCTTACTGTATGATTACCATCACCTGTGCTATACCCTAATACTGACCCAGTGCTCATACCTATGTCATACCTTCCAACATGACCTCTCCAGGAGGACACAATGCTCTGCTCCTGCTCTTCCCTCTTACTGTATGATTACCATCACCTGTGCTGTACCCTAATACTGACCCAGTGCTCATACCTATGTCATACTTCCCAACATGACCTCTCCAGGAGGACACAATGCTCTGCTCCTGCTCTTCCCTCTTACTGTATGATTACCATCACCTGTGCTGTACCCTAATACTGACCCAGTGTTCATACCTATGTCATACCTCCCAACATGACCCTCTCCAGGAGGACACAATGCTCTGCTCCTGCTCTTCCCTCTTACTGTATGATTACCATCACCTGTGCTGTACCCTAATACTGACCCAGTGCTCATACCTATGTCATACCTCCCAACATGACCTCTCCAGGAGGACACAAAGCTTTGCTACTGCTCTTCCCTCTTACTGTATGATTACCATCACCTGTGCTGTACCCTAATACTGACCCAGTGCTCATACTTATGTCATACCTTCCAACATGACCTCTCCAGGAGGACACAATGCCCTGCTCCTGCTCTTCCCTCTTACTGTATGATTACCATCACCTGTGCTATACCCTAATACTGACCCAGTGCTCATACCTATGTCATACCTCCCAACATGACCTCTCCAGGAGGACACAATGCTCTGCTCCTGCACTTCCCTCTTGCTGTATGATTACCATCACCTGTGCTATACCCTAATACTGACCCAGTGCTCATACCTATGTCATACCTTCCAACATGACCTCTCCAGGAGGACACAATGCTCTGCCCTCTTACTGTATGATTACCATCACCTGTGCTGTACCCTAATACTGACCCAGTGCTCATACCTATGTCATACCTCCCAACATGACCTCTCCAGGAGGACACAATGCTCTGCTCCTGCACTTCCCTCTTACTGTATGATTACCATCACCTGTGCTGTACCCTAATACTGACCCAGTGCTCATACCTATGTCATACTTCCCAACATGACCTCTCCAGGACGACACAATGCTCTGCTCCTGCTCTTCCCTCTTACTGTATGATTACCATCACCTGTGCTGTACCCTAATACTGACCCAGTGCTCATACTTATGTCATACCTTCCAACATGACCTCTCCAGGAGGACACAATGCCCTGCTCCTGCTCTTCCCTCTTACTGTATGATTACCATCACCTGTGCTATACCCTAATACTGACCCAGTGCTCATACCTATGTCATACCTTTCAACATGACCTCTCCAGGAGGACACAATGCTCTGCTCCTGCTCTTCCCTCTTACTGTATGATTACCATCACCTGTGCTGTACCCCAATACTGACCCAGTGCTCATACCTATGTCATACCTCCCAACATTACCTCTCCAGGAGAACACAATGCTCTGCTCCTGCTCTTCCCTCTTACTGTATGATTACCATCACCTGTGCTGTACCCTAATACTGACCCAGTCATCATACCTATGTCAATCCTCCCAACATGACCCTCTCCAGGAGGACACAATGCTCTGCTCCTGCACTTCCCTCTTACTGTATGATTACCATCACCTGTGCTGCACCCCAATACTGACCCAGTGCTCATACCTATGTCATACCTCCCAACATGACCCTCTCCAGGAGGACACAATGCCCTGCTCCTGCTCTTCCCTCTTACTGTATGATTACCATCACCTGTGCTATACCCTAATACTGACCCAGTGCTCATACCTATGTCATACCTTTCAACATGACCTCTCCAGGAGGACACAATGCTCTGCTCCTGCTCTTCCCTCTTACTGTATGATTACCATCACCTGTGCTGTACCCCAATACTGACCCAGTGCTCATACCTATGTCATACCTCCCAACATTACCTCTCCAGGAGAACACAATGCTCTGCTCCTGCTCTTCCCTCTTACTGTATGATTACCATCACCTGTGCTGTACCCTAATACTGACCCAGTCATCATACCTATGTCAATCCTCCCGACATGACCTCTCCAGGAGGACACAATGCTCTGCTCCTGCACTTCCCTCTTACTGTATGATTACCATCACCTGTGCTGCACCCCAATACTGACCCAGTGCTCATACCTATGTCATACCTCCCAACATGACCCTCTCCAGGAGGACACAATGCCCTGCTCCTGCTCTTCCCTCTTACTGTATGATTACCATCACCTGTGCTATACCCTAATACTGACCCAGTGCTCATACCTATGTCATACCTTCCAACATGACCTCTCCAGGAGGACACAATGCTCTGCTCCTGCTCTTCCCTCTTACTGTATGATTACCATCACCTGTGCTGTACCCTAATACTGACCCAGTGCTCATACCTATGTCATACTTCCCAACATGACCTCTCCAGGAGGACACAATGCTCTGCTCCTGCTCTTCCCTCTTACTGTATGATTACCATCACCTGTGCTGTACCCTAATACTGACCCAGTGTTCATACCTATGTCATACCTCCCAACATGACCCTCTCCAGGAGGACACAATGCTCTGCTCCTGCTCTTCCCTCTTACTGTATGATTACCATCACCTGTGCTGTACCCTAATACTGACCCAGTGCTCATACCTATGTCATACCTCCCAACATGACCTCTCCAGGAGGACACAAAGCTTTGCTACTGCTCTTCCCTCTTACTGTATGATTACCATCACCTGTGCTGTACCCTAATACTGACCCAGTGCTCATACCTATGTCATACCTCCCAACATGACCTCTCCAAGAGGACACAATGCTCTGCTCCTGCTCTTCCCTCTTACTGTATGATTACTATCACCTGTGCTGTACCCTAATACTGACCCAGTGCTCATGCCTATGTCATACCTCCCAACATGACCTCTCCAGGAGGACACAATGCTCTGCTCCTGCTCTTCCCTCTTACTGTATGATTACCATCACCTGTGCTGTACCCTAATACTGACCCAGTGCTCATACCTATGTCATACCTCCCAACATTACCTCTCCAGGAGAACACAATGCTCTGCTCCTGCTCTTCCCTCTTACTGTATGATTACCATCACCTGTGCTGTACCCTAATACTGACCCAGTCATCATACCTATGTCAATCCTCCCAACATGACCCTCTCCAGGAGGACACAATGCTCTGCTCCTGCACTTCCCTCTTACTGTATGATTACCATCACCTGTGCTGTACCCTAATACTGACCCAGTGCTCATACCTATGTCATACCTCCCGACATGACCTCTCCAGGAGGACACAATGCTCTGCTCCTGCACTTCCCTCTTACTGTATGATTACCATCACCTGTGCTGCACCCCAATACTGACCCAGTGCTCATACCTATGTCATACCTCCCAACATGACCCTCTCCAGGACACAATGCCCTGCTCCTGCTCTTCCCTCTTACTGTATGATTACCATCACCTGTGCTATACCCTAATACTGACCCAGTGCTCATACCTATGTCATACCTTTCAACATGACCTCTCCAGGAGGACACAATGCTCTGCTCCTGCTCTTCCCTCTTACTGTATGATTACCATCACCTGTGCTGTACCCTAATACTGACCCAGTGCTCATACCTATGTCATACCTCCCAACATGACCCTCTCCAGGAGGACGCAATGCCCTGCTCCTGCTCTTCCCTCTTACTGTATGATTACCATCACCTGTGCTATACCCTAATACTGACCCAGTGCTCATACCTATGTCATAGCTTCCAACATGACCTCTCCAGGAGGACACAATGCTCTGCTCCTGCTCTTCCCTCTTACTGTATGATTACCATCACCTGTGCTGTACCCTAATACTGACCCAGTGCTCATACCTATGTCATACCTCCCAACATGACCTCTCCAGGAGGACACAATGCTCTGCTCCTGCACTTCCCTCTTACTGTATGATTACCATCACCTGTGCTGTACCCTAATACTGACCCAGTGCTCATACCTATGTCATACTTCCCAACATGACCTCTCCAGGACGACACAATGCCCTGCTCCTGCTCTTCCCTCTTACTGTATGATTACCATCACCTGTGCTATACCCTAATACTGACCCAGTGCTCATACCTATGTCATAGCTTCCAACATGACCTCTCCAGGAGGACACAATGCTCTGCTCCTGCTCTTCCCTCTTACTGTATGATTACCATCACCTGTGCTGTACCCTAATACTGACCCAGTGCTCATACCTATGTCATACCTCCCAACATGACCTCTCCAGGAGGACACAATGCTCTGCTCCTGCACTTCCCTCTTACTGTATGATTACCATCACCTGTGCTGTACCCTAATACTGACCCAGTGCTCATACCTATGTCATACTTCCCAACATGACCTCTCCAGGACGACACAATGCCCTGCTCCTGCTCTTCCCTCTTACTGTATGATTACCATCACCTGTGCTGTACCCTAATACTGACCCAGTGCTCATACTTATGTCATACCTTCCAACATGACCTCTCCAGGAGGACACAATGCCCTGCTCCTGCTCTTCCCTCTTACTGTATGATTACCATCACCTGTGCTATACCCTAATACTGACCCAGTGCTCATACCTATGTCATACCTTTCAACATGACCTCTCCAGGAGGACACAATGCTCTGCTCCTGCTCTTCCCTCTTACTGTATGATTACCATCACCTGTGCTGTACCCCAATACTGACCCAGTGCTCATACCTATGTCATACCTCCCAACATTACCTCTCCAGGAGAACACAATGCTCTGCTCCTGCTCTTCCCTCTTACTGTATGATTACCATCACCTGTGCTGTACCCTAATACTGACCCAGTCATCATACCTATGTCAATCCTCCCAACATGACCCTCTCCAGGAGGACACAATGCTCTGCTCCTGCACTTCCCTCTTACTGTATGATTACCATCACCTGTGCTGTACCCTAATACTGACCCAGTGCTCATACCTATGTCATACCTCCCAACATGACCCTCTCCAGGAGGACACAATGCCCTGCTCCTGCTCTTCCCTCTTACTGTATGATTACCATCACCTGTGCTATACCCTAATACTGACCCAGTGCTCATACCTATGTCATACCTTCCAACATGACCTCTCCAGGAGGACACAATGCTCTGCTCCTGCTCTTCCCTCTTACTGTATGATTACCATCACCTGTGCTGTACCCTAATACTGACCCAGTGCTCATACCTATGTCATACCTCCCAACATGACCTCTCCAGGAGGACACAATGCTCTGCTCCTGCACTTCCCTCTTGCTGTATGATTACCATCACCTGTGCTGTACCCTAATACTGACCCAGTGCTCATACCTATGTCATACCTCCCAACATGACCTCTCCAGGAGGACACAATGCTCTGCTCCTGCACTTCCCTCTTACTGTATGATTACCATCACCTGTGCTGTACCCTAATACTGACCCAGTGCTCATACCTATGTCATACCTCCGAACATGACCTCTCCAGGAGGACACAATGCTCTGCTCCTGCACTTCCCTCTTACTGTATGATTACCATCACCTGTGCTGCACCCCAATACTGACCCAGTGCTCATACCTATGTCATACCTCCCAACATGACCCTCTCCAGGAGGACACAATGCCCTGCTCCTGCTCTTCCCTCTTACTGTATGATTACCATCACCTGTGCTATACCCTAATACTGACCCAGTGCTCATACCTATGTCATACCTTTCAACATGACCTCTCCAGGAGGACACAATGCTCTGCTCCTGCTCTTCCCTCTTACTGTATGATTACCATCACCTGTGCTGTACCCCAATACTGACCCAGTGCTCATACCTATGTCATACCTCCCAACATTACCTCTCCAGGAGAACACAATGCTCTGCTCCTGCTCTTCCCTCTTACTGTATGATTACCATCACCTGTGCTGTACCCTAATACTGACCCAGTCATCATACCTATGTCAATCCTCCCAACATGACCCTCTCCAGGAGGACACAATGCTCTGCTCCTGCACTTCCCTCTTACTGTATGATTACCATCACCTGTGCTGTACCCTAATACTGACCCAGTGCTCATACCTATGTCATACCTCCCAACATGACCCTCTCCAGGAGGACACAATGCCCTGCTCCTGCTCTTCCCTCTTACTGTATGATTACCATCACCTGTGCTATACCCTAATACTGACCCAGTGCTCATACCTATGTCATACCTTCCAACATGACCTCTCCAGGAGGACACAATGCTCTGCTCCTGCTCTTCCCTCTTACTGTATGATTACTATCACCTGTGCTGCACCCCAATACTGACCCAGTGCTCATACCTATGTCATACCTCCCAACATGACCCTCTCCAGGAGGACACAATGCCCTGCTCCTGCTCTTCCCTCTTACTGTATGATTACCATCACCTGTGCTATACCCTAATACTGACCCAGTGCTCATACCTATGTCATACCTTCCAACATGACCTCTCCAGGAGGACACAATGCTCTGCTCCTGCTCTTCCCTCTTACTGTATGATTACCATCACCTGTGCTGTACCCTAATACTGACCCAGTGCTCATACCTATGTCATACTTCCCAACATGACCTCTCCAGGAGGACACAATGCTCTGCTCCTGCTCTTCCCTCTTACTGTATGATTACCATCACCTGTGCTGTACCCTAATACTGACCCAGTGTTCATACCTATGTCATACCTCCCAACATGACCCTCTCCAGGAGGACACAATGCTCTGCTCCTGCTCTTCCCTCTTACTGTATGATTACCATCACCTGTGCTGTACCCTAATACTGACCCAGTGCTCATACCTATGTCATACCTCCCAACATGACCTCTCCAGGAGGACACAAAGCTTTGCTACTGCTCTTCCCTCTTACTGTATGATTACCATCACCTGTGCTGTACCCTAATACTGACCCAGTGCTCATACCTATGTCATACCTCCCAACATGACCTCTCCAAGAGGACACAATGCTCTGCTCCTGCTCTTCCCTCTTACTGTATGATTACTATCACCTGTGCTGTACCCTAATACTGACCCAGTGCTCATGCCTATGTCATACCTCCCAACATGACCTCTCCAGGAGGACACAATGCTCTGCTCCTGCTCTTCCCTCTTACTGTATGATTACCATCACCTGTGCTGTACCCTAATACTGACCCAGTGCTCATACCTATGTCATACCTCCCAACATTACCTCTCCAGGAGAACACAATGCTCTGCTCCTGCTCTTCCCTCTTACTGTATGATTACCATCACCTGTGCTGTACCCTAATACTGACCCAGTCATCATACCTATGTCAATCCTCCCAACATGACCCTCTCCAGGAGGACACAATGCTCTGCTCCTGCACTTCCCTCTTACTGTATGATTACCATCACCTGTGCTGTACCCTAATACTGACCCAGTGCTCATACCTATGTCATACCTCCCGACATGACCTCTCCAGGAGGACACAATGCTCTGCTCCTGCACTTCCCTCTTACTGTATGATTACCATCACCTGTGCTGCACCCCAATACTGACCCAGTGCTCATACCTATGTCATACCTCCCAACATGACCCTCTCCAGGACACAATGCCCTGCTCCTGCTCTTCCCTCTTACTGTATGATTACCATCACCTGTGCTATACCCTAATACTGACCCAGTGCTCATACCTATGTCATACCTTTCAACATGACCTCTCCAGGAGGACACAATGCTCTGCTCCTGCTCTTCCCTCTTACTGTATGATTACCATCACCTGTGCTGTACCCTAATACTGACCCAGTGCTCATACCTATGTCATACCTCCCAACATGACCCTCTCCAGGAGGACGCAATGCCCTGCTCCTGCTCTTCCCTCTTACTGTATGATTACCATCACCTGTGCTATACCCTAATACTGACCCAGTGCTCATACCTATGTCATAGCTTCCAACATGACCTCTCCAGGAGGACACAATGCTCTGCTCCTGCTCTTCCCTCTTACTGTATGATTACCATCACCTGTGCTGTACCCTAATACTGACCCAGTGCTCATACCTATGTCATACCTCCCAACATGACCTCTCCAGGAGGACACAATGCTCTGCTCCTGCACTTCCCTCTTACTGTATGATTACCATCACCTGTGCTGTACCCTAATACTGACCCAGTGCTCATACCTATGTCATACTTCCCAACATGACCTCTCCAGGACGACACAATGCCCTGCTCCTGCTCTTCCCTCTTACTGTATGATTACCATCACCTGTGCTATACCCTAATACTGACCCAGTGCTCATACCTATGTCATAGCTTCCAACATGACCTCTCCAGGAGGACACAATGCTCTGCTCCTGCTCTTCCCTCTTACTGTATGATTACCATCACCTGTGCTGTACCCTAATACTGACCCAGTGCTCATACCTATGTCATACCTCCCAACATGACCTCTCCAGGAGGACACAATGCTCTGCTCCTGCACTTCCCTCTTACTGTATGATTACCATCACCTGTGCTGTACCCTAATACTGACCCAGTGCTCATACCTATGTCATACTTCCCAACATGACCTCTCCAGGACGACACAATGCCCTGCTCCTGCTCTTCCCTCTTACTGTATGATTACCATCACCTGTGCTGTACCCTAATACTGACCCAGTGCTCATACTTATGTCATACCTTCCAACATGACCTCTCCAGGAGGACACAATGCCCTGCTCCTGCTCTTCCCTCTTACTGTATGATTACCATCACCTGTGCTATACCCTAATACTGACCCAGTGCTCATACCTATGTCATACCTTTCAACATGACCTCTCCAGGAGGACACAATGCTCTGCTCCTGCTCTTCCCTCTTACTGTATGATTACCATCACCTGTGCTGTACCCCAATACTGACCCAGTGCTCATACCTATGTCATACCTCCCAACATTACCTCTCCAGGAGAACACAATGCTCTGCTCCTGCTCTTCCCTCTTACTGTATGATTACCATCACCTGTGCTGTACCCTAATACTGACCCAGTCATCATACCTATGTCAATCCTCCCAACATGACCCTCTCCAGGAGGACACAATGCTCTGCTCCTGCACTTCCCTCTTACTGTATGATTACCATCACCTGTGCTGTACCCTAATACTGACCCAGTGCTCATACCTATGTCATACCTCCCAACATGACCCTCTCCAGGAGGACACAATGCCCTGCTCCTGCTCTTCCCTCTTACTGTATGATTACCATCACCTGTGCTATACCCTAATACTGACCCAGTGCTCATACCTATGTCATACCTTCCAACATGACCTCTCCAGGAGGACACAATGCTCTGCTCCTGCTCTTCCCTCTTACTGTATGATTACCATCACCTGTGCTGTACCCTAATACTGACCCAGTGCTCATACCTATGTCATACCTCCCAACATGACCTCTCCAGGAGGACACAATGCTCTGCTCCTGCACTTCCCTCTTGCTGTATGATTACCATCACCTGTGCTGTACCCTAATACTGACCCAGTGCTCATACCTATGTCATACCTCCCAACATGACCTCTCCAGGAGGACACAATGCTCTGCTCCTGCACTTCCCTCTTACTGTATGATTACCATCACCTGTGCTGTACCCTAATACTGACCCAGTGCACATACCTATGTCATACCTCCGAACATGACCTCTCCAGGAGGACACAATGCTCTGCTCCTGCACTTCCCTCTTACTGTATGATTACCATCACCTGTGCTGCACCCCAATACTGACCCAGTGCTCATACCTATGTCATACCTCCCAACATGACCCTCTCCAGGAGGACACAATGCCCTGCTCCTGCTCTTCCCTCTTACTGTATGATTACCATCACCTGTGCTATACCCTAATACTGACCCAGTGCTCATACCTATGTCATACCTTCCAACATGACCTCTCCAGGAGGACACAATGCTCTGCTCCTGCTCTTCCCTCTTACTGTATGATTACCATCACCTGTGCTGTACCCTAATACTGACCCAGTGCTCATACCTATGTCATACCTCCCAACATGACCTCTCCAGGAGGACACAATGCTCTGCTCCTGCTCTTCCCTCTTACTGTATGATTACCATCACCTGTGCTGTACCCTAATACTGACCCAGTGCTCATACCTATGTCATACCTCCCAACATGACCTCTCCAAGAGGACACAATGCTCTGCTCCTGCTCTTCCCTCTTACTGTATGATTACTATCACCTGTGCTGTACCCTAATACTGACCCAGTGCTCATGCCTATGTCATACCTCCCAACATGACCTCTCCAGGAGGACACAATGCTCTGCTCCTGCTCTTCCCTCTTACTGTATGATTACCATCACCTGTGCTGTACCCTAATACTGACCCAGTGCTCATACCTATGTCATACCTCCCAACATTACCTCTCCAGGAGAACACAATGCTCTGCTCCTGCTCTTCCCTCTTACTGTATGATTACCATCACCTGTGCTGTACCCTAATACTGACCCAGTCATCATACCTATGTCAATCCTCCCAACATGACCCTCTCCAGGAGGACACAATGCTCTGCTCCTGCACTTCCCTCTTACTGTATGATTACCATCACCTGTGCTGTACCCTAATACTGACCCAGTGCTCATACCTATGTCATACCTCCCAACATTACCTCTCCAGGAGAACACAATGCTCTGCTCCTGCTCTTCCCTCTTACTGTATGATTACCATCACCTGTGCTGTACCCTAATACTGACCCAGTCATCATACCTATGTCAATCCTCCCAACATGACCCTCTCCAGGAGGACACAATGCTCTGCTCCTGCACTTCCCTCTTACTGTATGATTACCATCACCTGTGCTGTACCCTAATACTGACCCAGTGCTCATACCTATGTCATACCTCCCAACATGACCCTCTCCAGGAGGACACAATGCCCTGCTCCTGCTCTTCCCTCTTACTGTATGATTACCATCACCTGTGCTATACCCTAATACTGACCCAGTGCTCATACCTATGTCATACCTTTCAACATGACCTCTCCAGGAGGACACAATGCTCTGCTCCTGCTCTTCCCTCTTACTGTATGATTACCATCACCTGTGCTGTACCCTAATACTGACCCAGTGCTCATACCTATGTCATACCTCCCAACATGACCCTCTCCAGGAGGACGTAATGCCCTGCTCTTCCCTCTTACTGTATGATTACCATCAGCTGTGCTATACCCTAATACTGACCCAGTGCTCATACCTATGTCATACCTTCCAACATGACCTCTCCAGGAGGACACAATGCTCTGCTCCTGCTCTTCCCTCTTACTGTATGATTACCATCACCTGTGCTGTACCCTAATACTGACCCAGTGCTCATACCTATGTCATACCTCCCAACATGACCCTCTCCAGGAGGACGTAATGCCCTGCTCTTCCCTCTTACTGTATGATTACCATCAGCTGTGCTATACCCTAATACTGACCCAGTGCTCATACCTATGTCATACCTTCCAACATGACCTCTCCAGGAGGACACAATGCTCTGCTCCTGCTCTTCCCTCTTACTGTATGATTACCATCACCTGTGCTGTACCCTAATACTGACCCAGTGCTCATACCTATGTCATACTTCCCAACATGACCTCTCCAGGACGACACAATGCTCTGCTCCTGCTCTTCCCTTACTGTATGATTACCATCACCTGTGCTGTACCCTAATACTGACCCAGTGCTCATACTTATGTCATACCTTCCAACATGACCTCTCCAGGAGGACACAATGCCCTGCTCCTGCTCTTCCCTCTTACTGTATGATTACCATCACCTGTGCTATACCCTAATACTGACCCAGTGCTCATACCTATGTCATACCTTTCAACATGACCTCTCCAGGAGGACACAATGCTCTGCTCCTGCTCTTCCCTCTTACTGTATGATTACCATCACCTGTGCTGTACCCCAATACTGACCCAGTGCTCATACCTATGTGATACCTCCCAAAATGACCCTATCCAGGAGGACACAATGCTCTGCTCCTGCACTTCCCTTTACTGTATGATTACCATCACCTGTGCTGTATCCTAATACTGACCCAGTGCTCATACCTATGTCATACCTCCCAACATGATCTCTCCAGGAGGACACAATGCTCTGCTCCTGCTCTTCCCTCTTACTGTATGATTACCATCACCTGTGCTGTACCCTAATACTGACCCAGTGCTCATACCTATGTCATACCTCCCAACATGACCTCTCCAGGAGGACACAATGCTCTGCTCCTGCTCTTCCCTCTTACTGTATGATTACCATCACCTGTGCTGTATCCCAATACTGACCCAGTGCTCATACCTATGTCATACCTCCCAAAATGACCTCTCCAGGAGGACACAATGCTCTGCTCCTGCTCTTCCCTCTTACTGTATGATTACCATCACCTGTGCTGTACCCTAATACTGACCCAGTGCTCATACCTATGTAGCACCCCCATGTCTAGATATTCTGGCATAAACAAGAATCTTCCAATATGGCAATAGGGGTTGTTTAATCTTTATCATATATAATCTATTTCTTGTGCCGTTAGCCTTTACTCTTGTATTATAGGGATAAGGACTATTTTCCTCAATAAAGAAACTGTTTATGGGAAATAGTAATAAGATACAGAATAATATATATATTGGCAATTATTTCATCCTTAAGGTTTTCCTCAGTTATTTGTCTCTAAATGAAGAATCTACAGCGCTTGTTCTCACTGAAAACGGAGGATCAGTTGTAAGGACGACAGAGCGCCATACGTGCTGTGTCTGCAGAGCGCTCTGCACTGTAATGCGCTATTTATCATGTAAATGGACAACAGGGGACCTGACTCACAGTGTTGGAGACAAGCTGCAGGGGTTGAGTTGACCTTCCCCTGATAGAGGAATGATACTTGACCAGAGTAAGGAAACGTGCAGGTAATATTATAGCAGATCATTTGCACCCTGGACATGACCTGTTCCAGTTGCTGGCGTCCGTTATAGATTGCGGTGTGTAAGACTCTCTGGAACAACTTCTTACCCCGGGCTATCACAATACCTGAGATAGTCAGTGCGGTCAGGGTATGTGGAATCATACTGCATCTGTAGATTTTTACTAAGTATGTTTTTATTTTAATTGCGGCTAATTGTTTATTATCCTGTGAATGTGTACGTGTGTTTATGTGCTCTATGTGGGTAATTCAGAGTTGATCGCTCACTAGGGGTTTTTTGCACTGCTGATAGTCGCCACCTATAGGGGAGTGTATATTTGCTGTGCAAGTGTACAGCTGGGCGGTACAAAAATATCTTGTGCAGTTTCTGAGTTGCCCAGGACTTACTCAGCCGCTGCGATCACTTCAGCCTGTCTGGTCCCGGAATTGACGTCAGACACCCTCCCTGCAAACGCCTGGACACGCCTGCGTTTT